>NC_060271.1:17418188-17440342 GCF_021613505.1 Equus quagga | reverse complement strand
CCCCCCCGCGCCGCCTCGGCCTGGCCCCCCCGCCCGGGGACGCCCCCCGCGCCGAGCTGGTGGCGCTCACGGCCGTGCAGAGCGAGCGGGGCGAGGCGGGCGGGGGCGGCTCCCCGCGCCGCCTGGGCCTCCTGGGCAGCCCCCTGCCGCCGGGCGCGCCCCTCCCGGGGCCGGGATCGGGCTCGGGCTCCGCCTGCGGCCAGCGCTCGTCGGCCGCCTACAAGCGCTACCGCCGCCTGCAGAACTGGGTCTACAACGTGCTGGAGCGACCCCGCGGCTGGGCCTTCGTCTACCACGTCTTCATGTGAGTTGGCGACCCCGCGTCCCGGGCCGCGCCCCCGCGCTCCCGCCCCGCGCGGCCCCGGCCCGAGCCTGGGCTCCCCGGGGACGGCGCCCCGCCCCGGCTCCGCCTCCCGCCCCCCATTCCCACGCCGACCCTCGGCTCTCTCCTCCCAGGCCTGAGCCGGATTTCTGATCCCCCAGCCTAACCCTAACCCCATCTCCAAATCCTGACGCCTGCTTGACCTCGCTTCCCACCTCCCCACCTCAGCCCCTTATATCTGTCTGGTCTCCAGCCCCTGCTCCTCGGTCCCAGGTACCCTTCACATCCAGCTTCTTGTCCCCATCCTCTCTGTAATCTGGAGCCGCTAAGTGGGGCTCCCCTTTCCTCTTTCTCACCTCTGTCTCCCTGTGTCCCACAAACAAAGAGGACCCTTTGGCCCCCAAACGCTGTCTGTCCCCTTCGCCCCAGCTCTGTAGCTACAGTGGGCTCCCACCTGGCCTCCCCTTGGAGATGCATCTCTCCAAGGCCCGCCTGCACCCCAGCCCAGTGCAGGTGTTTGGGGGTCCCAGGGAGCCACCTGGGCCCTGACTCGTGCATGCTGTCCAGCTTATCTGAGTCTTCACTCCGGTGTCCCCCTCCACCCTCGACTTCCTAGCAGGCAGTGTCTGCCCTGCCTGTCCTGCTGGGTGGGCCGGTTGGCCTTCCCAGCTTGCTGGCCGCTGCACCCAGCCTGGCTCTGGACACCTGGAGGGAAAAAGAAAGAGGAGAGGAGTAGGTTTGGAAACACTGACGCTGCTGGGGGGCCCCCTCCTCTCCGTGGGCAGCCTCCTACTACTTTCAAAAACACTGACCCCTCTTGGATGCAAAGAGTGAATTTTGGCAGCTCAGAGCTCAGTCTTGGGGACGGCCTGGCCCAGGCGGGAACATGAGAGGCCCGCTATCAGCCGAAGGGCTGGGCCTGGTGCTGGGATGTTCGGAAATGCCCGAGAGAGACTGCCGGTCCCTGGAAAACGTGCCATTGTTAATCTCTTCTTGCCGCCTCCAGAGAGGGCCCTCTGGTCTTGGGGTCTCCTGGGTGGTCCCCTTGCCTGTCCACCTGACTGTCCGGCAGTCCTTCTGCCTGTCTCGCTATCCCTCTGCCCGACTGAGTTTCCAGCTGTGTGTGAGTCGTCCTGTCTCTTCCTCTCTCAGCCTGAATGTCTGACAGTCCTTCTGCGTCTCTGTTCCATCCCTCTGTCAGCCTGTCCAGTCATCTGTGTGCCTGTCTGTCCACCTGTCCCTCTGCCTGTCTGCCTGACTGTCTCATGCTGCTTCTGCTTGTTTGTTTCTGCCTGTCTTTTGGTCTGTCTTCCTGCCTGACCCTCTGGTGCCCGCTTGCCTGCCTCTGCCCCGTCCTAAGTGGGCCCACAGAATTTCAGAGGTGAAGGGGAGGAAAATGAGGGCACAGGAGCCCCCTGGCCACAGGGAGCACAGAGGAAGAGAACTTTTTCGGCCATTAAGCTCCTGGGGGTGCAGCCTCGACTTTGTGCAGAGACTCTGGCTGGGCTGGGGGGCGGGCAGAGAGTTGAGAGTGCTCTGGACATGAGGTCAGGCTTAGGGGCGGGGTCAATGGTCGACGGTTAGGAGGAGCCCAACCCCCCAGTGCCCACTGGGCTGGCCTGGGGTGAATATTTTTCGCAGCAGAGAGGGCTGTTGGAGCGATGCAGTGTCTGTGCTGGGGTACAGGGACGGTGAAGTTGGGGTGAGGGGCAGGGGACTGCCGATTCAGAGTGGCTGCGTTGCGGTGGCCTTGCCCACACCGCAGCCCGGGGTGCGCAGGAGTGAGATGCTCCGCATAGAGCCGCTGCATCTTCCATGGCCTCTTCTTGGGAGATGACTTTTCCAAGACAAGGCTAGGCCTGGGGAAGCCAAGAGGGCTGTGAGGTGGCGGTCCTCAGTCCCCAGGTCTGGCCTCTCAGCCCCTGCAAGGGTCACTGGAGGTGAAGGGCCCGCCTCGTGTCCTTTGGCCAGCCGCTGTCTTCGCCTCCTCTGGAAGGCCTCCCTTCTTCTCCAGGAGCTAAATCTGCTGGTACCTTTGCCCCACATCCTGTCCTTTCTGCATGCCAGGAATGCCCTGGCCAGGGGCAAGCTTGTTCTGACCACTTGTCCCCAGGAGCCGGGGCAGGGCATCTCTTGGGAGCTCTGGGGAAGGAAATGCAGCACGAAAACCTCCAGATGTTTAGGGATTTCAGGGAATTGCCATCCACCTTAGAGGTCAGAGCGGGCCGCAGGGGCAGGAGCCCCACTTCGGGTGTGCTGGGCCTCTCTGAGCTTTAGCTCTAGGCCGTGAAAGTGGGGAGAAATCTCAACCTCGTGGACCTCCCTCAGAGCTCCAGATGTGAGGTTTTTCACTCAGTCACTGCGGGGTCCTGCGTAAGCCGGGAAGTGCTTCCTGCTATCGGACTTCTGGTCCTGCCGCTGCACTTTTAGCCAAATCCTTTCCCCCTCCCAAATGACCCTCAGAGGCAGCCTGAGTGAGGGGAGTCCCATGTGCACAGTTAGCTAGGACCCCCTTTCCAGAGACTCTGGACCTGGTAGGAGGGGCCCCAGCCAAATAGCCTGGAAGAGAAGGGCTCAGGAAGGAGGGAATTGGGGTGAGCTGAGTCCGTTCACCCATGGGACACCTCCCTCGCACTGCCAGCCAGGTCCCTCTGGGCCCCATGCAGAACCCGCACCTTTTCTGGCACCAAGGTGAGATTGCCCGGAGGACAAACCCTGGTCCCCGTCTCCTGCCGGCAGCTGCGGCCTCTGGGACGTGGGAACCACTGACTTCTGTCTTCTCCGTATTGAGATCCAGAATGAGGGACTGCTGGGAGGGAGCTCTCCCTCCTCCTTAGGCCCTTGGTCCTGTCACCAAGCCCCAGCCCCCTCCCTGCGCCGCAGTCCCTGATGTAAGCCCTCAACCCGTCACAGGTCCTGCTCTCTGAGTTTTGATAAACAGCACGTTACTGCCCATCCCGCTTCTTGAGCCTCTGGGGGGAATACTCACCTCTCCCTGCACCCTCTTACAAGCCACCCCAGCCTCCCTTTGGAAGTCAGAATCCCGGAAGGGCCTGGTCCAGAGCAAAGCCCCATGTCCCCCATCTTCCCTGCACCACTGTGACACTCTCGCGGCTCCCAGCCCCCAGCTGCCCAGCAGACTTTCTCTATGTGAAGGTTTACGCTCTGTAAACATCCCCCGGCAGCCTTGTCCCTGGGGTCAGAGCTGTGGGAATGCGGAGGGGAGGAGGTGGCGGTAGCTTCTGGGGCCCTCAGACTCCTAACCCTGGAGCCCCCCAGCTCCCACCCGGACCATCTGAGAAAGAATGTCGCCTTGGTTGGAAATAATCCCAGCAAAGTGCACCCAGAGCCCTCAGGTGTCCCCGGAGGTGGGTCCTCACATTTTGATGGCCCCATTTTGCTTATGAGAAAACTGAGACTCTGGAGACCCAAGTCACACGGTAAATGAGTGGCAGATGTGGGAACAGACTAGAAGGCTCCCAACTCCCTGTCCGGGACCTCCCCCTGCTCCCCGCGGCCCCCTGCTGTGGCTCCTGGAGTTTGAACGGAAACTTCTGATCTCACGTGGAGCATCAGCTCGATGCCGGACTCCCTGCTCAGCACTCTCTGTAAACCACGCTCCTTGTGTCCTTCAACAGCCCGGTGAGGAGCGGGCTGTTATCCTCCTCGTTTGGCAAATGGGGAAACTGAGGCTCAGGAGAGATCACCCAGTTAGCATGGAGGAGCCCCAGCCCAGAATTGTGGTCTGGCTCGGAGCTGTGTTTCTCCTGAACCTCAGCTTCAGCCTGCAGCCCGACCCCAGGCTGCTCAGGAGCAGCACCCCTGCGTCATGGGTCTCTCTGTCCCCAGCACCCAGACCCAGGCAGCAGGGGGTGGGCAGTGGCAGGATTTTGTGGAATTGAACGGAAACTGCCCAGCCTCACCCAGTGCAATCACACGTGTGTGGCACAAGGCTTTGCACAAAACACATATCCCTGCTACACGCCCGTCTGTCTGTCTCATGCACACACTTGCTGCAGCTTGGACATGCGTGCCTGGGGACGTCACAAAGGGACATGCAGCGGACATCCCACGAAAAGAAATCTCATGCACAACTCCTGCCACCTTTTCACTGACGTCACAGACACACACCTGGGCCTGCGGCCCCAGCCCAGACCCCTAGGACAGAACAGAGGTGGCCCCGTTCCTGGAGTTTTTGCCTTCACTCGTCCACACTGCAGGCTGGCCCCGTGTGTATTTGTGCATCCGCTTGGCGGGCAGCCTCAGAGCCACGTGGGAGCGATGTGGCTGGCTTCGTAGAACGTTGCTGGCCTTTGCTGCTCGTGAAGGGCCCTCTGAGATCCTCCTGTCCACCCTGTGGTGTCCTGCTGGGCACACCGAGGTACAGAAAGGGGCAGATACTCATCCAGGGTCACGTCTGGAAAGTCAGTGGTAGAATGTGCCAGGAACCCAGGCCTTCTGCCTCCCAGGGCTTGGATAACGCTTCTCCTCGCCCCAGCCGGTAGAGGAGACTGGTGTCCAAGAACTGGCCCTTGTGATGGGGAAGGTCGCGAAGTGTGACCCAAATTTGTTGTGCTGCTGTTTTTTGGTCCCTGTCCTTTGGTTTGGTCTTTGTAAGAAGGGGGCGAGTGGATAGACCATCCTGCCAGCCTTCTGTCCCCGCCCCCTGCCCCTTACGCCCCTTTGCTCTCTCCTTCCAGAGTTCTCCTTTGGGGTCTCTGGAGCAGCTCAGATCTCTCCTTCTCTGCTACCCCTCCCCCTACTCCAGAGTACCCTGGTTCCTGCCGTGGAGGCAGCCCTTCTAGGCGTCTGCCTTCAGTCCCTATTGCTGCAGGAGCCTATACTCTCAGAATGTCGGAGCTCTTAGTGTTTCGAGAGGTGATTATTCTTGGGCAGATGGCGGCCCTTTGAGTGGGTGATTAATTTAAGGTTCTCTGAGCCACTCAAGGGACCTGCAACTGCCTGGGGAGCAGGGAGAGAGGAGGACTCTGCACACCGGACCCTGCCCCCAAAGGAGGCTGCAGGGGACCTCTCCAGACTCGGAGCAGAGGGCCCAGGTTTCCCACCCCTTCCTCCCCTGCACCCACGTGGCTCTTTGGCCAGGGCCCACCTGACCCTCTTGTACGCTAGGGGGCCCAGCAGGGAACTCTGAGTGTCTGCCTGGGGGCAGCTCTCATGAACGCCCCCAGAGTGGGAGTTGTGGGACTGGAGTCAGGGAAGAGGGGGGACTTTGTGTTTCTCCAGAGGCTGCCCCACAGGGGGCTGAGAGCACGGGATCCAAGTCTGACAGATGTGCGTTCATTTCTGGTTCTGCCCTTAGCAGCTCTGTGTCCTTGGGCAAGTTACTTAACCTCTCTGAGCTTCAGTTTTCTCGTCTGAAAAATGGGAATAATAATCCCTGCCTCCAGGATTGTCAGGGCTAAATGAGTGAAGGTCTCTGATGCTGTGCTGGGCACAAATGTTAGCCACTGTCATCATCACTGTTACTGTTAGATGTCGTTATTAGCCTCATTCTCCTCCCTGGGGAGAGCTTTGGCGGGTGTCCTTGGCTGTGCATGGTGAATGTGTCGGGTGTGCCAGGAGAGGGTAGGAGCTGTGATCGCCTGCATTACGGGGTGAGCGGCTCTGCATGAGGAGCCTGAGGACGCGTCTGGTGGACTTCCAAAGAGCATCTGGGCTGTGCCTCGCCCGCTGCTGGCCCGCCCGCGCTCAGCCTCTTCCTTGCCTTCTCTCCTTGAACCCTCCCAGCTGTTCAGTCAGACAGGCACGGTGTTACCCTCAATCACACTTGAGGAAAAGCAAGGCTGGTGAGGGGACGGCACCCACTTGCCCAAGGTCACGCAGCTGGTGAATGGTGCACCTGGACTCCAGCCTGGGTCCCTAGGCGCTCACGGATTTGTTCCTTCCTTCACCTGACAAGTATGGTTAAAGAGCGTGGTCTCTGCCCCAGGCCTGGGAGGTGGAGGGAGACAGATGCGCCTGCAGAGCCTGCCTGGACCAGCCATACCCCTCACCCCCCGCCTCCTCCTCGCAGGCCTTGCAGAGAGGTCTGGGCGTAGGTGTGAGCGTGTCTATGTGTGTACGGGGAGGAGGGTGTGTGAGAGTGGCAGTGTCCAGCCGAGGTGTGGGCCTCATTAGCAAACCCTGCGGCTAGCCCGGCCCCAGGGAGGTGGAGGTGGAGCCATGGTGCTCGGGGCGGGTGACCAGGGACCCCTGGGAGAGGAGGGCAATCCCGGACTCTCGCCTGAGCACAGCATCCTGAGGAATGGGGATGGGGAATCCCAAAGGAGATTTAGAGGTCTCAACTCTTACTGGGCAGGCGCCCACCCCCACTCCACCCAACCCCTGAGCCTCACTATTCCCTTCTGTGAAATGGGGCTAAACAGGAAGTGGACGGCTCAGGGCTGCCTGGCACAGAGTGCCTCTGGATGAATGGGAGGCGCAGTTGTCTCAGCCCTCGAGATTTGTAGGGTGGGGGGTGGGGAGTTCTCCCTGGGCCCCTCAGAGGACTGGGCAGCACCTAGAAGGGCACCCAGGAGGCTGCCTGCCCCCTGCTGGGGCTCTGACGGGCTGGGGAGAGGGTGCTGGTCAGACCTCTGGGGCTCCAGAAAGCCCCCCCCAAGGGCTCCAGGCTTTCTGGGCACCTCTGTCCCTGGGACAGGATCTGCCTGGCCTGGGGGTTGGCACCTGGTGGGGTGAGGACTGGGAGGGGCAGCCCCAGGCAGCAGACTAATTGGGCTGGGAATCCATGGGCAGCGCCTGAGGGAGGCAAAGAGAGCAGGGAGCTCAGCGATTCTTCCCTCTCTGAGATTGGGGGTGAACAGAGCACGGATTGGGGACTCCGGCCTAGGGGCCCTCTGCCGTCTCTGCAGGGAAATCTGGAGGGCACTTTCTCCTGGACTCCTCAGACATCTAGGTCAGGAAGGTGGGACAGGGGGACAGCTTGCTGGAGATAAATGGACCCACTGAAGCAGGAGGGATGGAAGTCAGACAGCAGGAAGGACTGACTGCCCAATAACCAGGAGGCAGAGTGAGATTCCCTGGAGTTCTCTTTCCAAAGCTTGGGAACTCATGTCTAGCTGGCCTGGACAAGATTTACTCTCCTAGTTGTCTCTATCAAGCAAGTGGCACCCCTCTGTCACAGTATGAAGGAGGGGAGGAGATAGAGCATGTTTCCTTGGAGCCCAGCTCTGGGGCAATGGTGAAGGACCTCATCAGGTACCCTTCGGCTTTTGAGGGACAGTGGTCAGAGACCCTCTCTTCCGCCTTCCTTCCCTGCCGCTCCCGCCTGGGAGCTCACGCCCCTCCAGGTCACCGTCTTTGGGTTTATTTTTTGCTGGGCTCGGCTTTCCCCGGGGAGGGGAGAGAGTGGGGAGAGAATGAGGGGAGAAGGAACAGCTTTGTCAGCACAATCCCGGCGGCTCTGCTCCTGCCCTTCTTGGCCCGGCTGCCACCCTTTTCTGGAGGGACCGGTCTTGGGGACCATGGGGACCCAGACCCCGGTGGGACCGCCTCCCCTGGGGCAGGACCAGCAGGTCCAGAATAGGCCTCCCTGCCATCACCCTTTCTCCCATTCGTCCTGCCGCAGAGCATCAGAGCCAGAGGGGCCTCAGAGCTCAAGCAGATCACAGCTTCATTTCACAGATGGGGAGAAGGAGGCCCGGAGAAGGACCTGTTGCCCAAGGACATGGCACATGTGGCCTTCCCCACCACCCCTCCTCACTAGGTGGGAGTAGCGCTGGAGGAACGCTGCCTCCCAGTTCTGTGCTCCGAGAGGAGGGAGCAGCCCTGATTTCAGCCACCCATCTAATTTTCTGACCTCTGGGGACTGGTGGCTGTCTGGGAGAGACAGAGCATGGGGGAGGAGAGTGTGACCCGTGGCCCAGCAGAGGGAGGGAGGCTCCACCTGGAGGTGTGGTGAAGGCCGTGTGAGGGTGTCAGCCCGCTCCCCCCTGCCCTTTAGCCTCCTTTTTGTTAAAAAATAAATTAGCCCTGTTTTACAGCTAGAGGAATTGAGGTCCAAGGCCAGCATAGCTAATCAGCTGTGGAGAGAGGCTTGGGACCCAGGATGTGGCTCCCTGGGATGCTGGGATGCTGCCTCCGGAGGGTCTGAGCCTTTGGGCCCTCCCTTCTTGAACGAGCCCTGCCCTCCACTCTCCTCCACCTGCCTGTCTGGCTCTTCCCTCTCGGTTCTGTCAGCAGCTCTGCCTCCTCTTTCTGCCCCCTGAAGGTTGGGGCTCCTCAGGGCTCTGTCCTGGGTCCTCCTCTCTGAACACAGTTTCCATGAGCAGGGGTCTCGTGCACTCCTGCAATGTCAGGGGTCACCTCTGTGACGACAGCCTCGCCCTCTGCAGTTTTGTCCTGGAGCTTCCTGTGTAGCTGCTTGTGGAGCCCTCACCTCTGCACCCCGTGGGCACCCCAAACTCAGCATCACTCTCCAGACCGACCCTCCTCCCGGCAACAGTGACTCCCCCATCCCCACTCCCAAGTCAGGAACCTCCTCCCCCAAGCATCCTTTGCTCCTCGCCTAAGAAACAACTTGTCCCCAAATGTGCTCTTTAATGCTCCAGGTGCTTTTCCTTCTGCCTCAAACTCTCTCCCCTCTCCCACCCACCCCATCATCTAGCAAACTCCTATTCATCCTTCAAATCCCAGTTTGAACACCACCTCTTCTTGGAATCACTCCCTGCCCACCCCACCCCAGGATCAACTGGGGGCCCTCTGGACCCGCCAGAGCTCTGCTCACCCACCCCTCTGTGTCTGTACTCTTCTGGATGGTGGGGGTTGAGCACTGTGCATGGTTGGAAGATAGTGCAAGTTTGCTGAGCCAGGGAATGAAGGTGGCACTGAGGCCGGGTTATAAGGATGAGGAGGGTTTTACAGGTTAGAGAGAAGCCGAGAAAGGACCCCGAGGTCCTCTGTGCAGGCACCGAGCTGGAAGCACTCGTGATTTCTGTCCCGAGTGCGCTCTAGGTAGAAGAAACAGCGAGAGTGAAGGCTTTGAGGTGGGCTCTCGTCCTCTGCCCGCTGTCCCAGGACCTGCAGAGCCTGGTGGCGCAGGGCCCTGAGGGTGGGGCCTTGACTGTCCGGCTATGGAGGCGGGCTTTACCTGTGGACATGGGGAGCCATAGGCAGTGATAGGACAAGGAGGTGCCACTGTCTGGGCCCCAGGGCTTGACGGATCTCTTCCCAGGAGCTATTGCTCTGCAAACCCTGGGCCATTCAGTTCTCCAGCACCGCCGTGTGGCAGGCACTAGTATTGTTCCCATTTTGCAGATAGGAAACTGAGGCTCAGAGAGGGGAGATTACGTGCACCAAACAACATAGCTTGTCTGTGGGGGAACCAGGATTCGAACCCATGTGTGTATGACTCCCAAGCGCAAGCTCCAGATGGTTCCCAGACACGTCAGCAGACTCGGGGTTTTCAGTGGCCTGAGGCAAAACGGAGGGAAATAAGGACAACATGGTGACTTTTTCATAAAGCTAAATTTATTCCATTTAAAGGACTGTCTTTTAGCCTGAGATTATGTCCTTTCTTTTATGAAATGATGGGGCTGGGAATTTTTTAAAAATGTTCTTACTTGGCAAAATAAAAAGTTGACAACCTCATGCAGTCCTCAAAGTGTTTTTGAAAATTTTACCGGTGGTGCGTGAAATGCCTGAGTCTGGGCACCAGCCTGTCTCCTCCCTCCTGAGCTCTGGGGCCAGAAGTGGGTGGAGTCTGGGTGGGGATGGAAGGTTAGAGGGGCAGAGGAGCTGACAGTCTCCTCCAGCTGTTCCTCCTGGGCCTCAGGGCCTGCTCGCCCTGGAGGGCAGTGAGGACCAGCCCAGGGCTCTTGCCAAGAGTGTGCTGGGGGAGTAGGGTCAGCCAGAATCAGGCCTCACCCCTCAGTTAAAGGAGCACTGGACCAAGAGTCAGCAGGCTGGGATTCGGCTCCCGCCTCTGCTTTCTAAAGGCTTTGTGACTCCAGGCAGGTGACTCAACCTCTCTGAGGCTCCAGCTTTGGTCCATCTATCCATGCCATCGGGCATGGAAGCCCGAGTGTGCAAGGAGTCTGTGGTGCAAGAGGGTGGGACCAGGCGTGCAGGGACGTGGTGGGTGTGGGGGGCACTCAGTGTACATTCGGGGAGCAGGGTACGCCTGCCTGCTGGGCGGCTTTCCGCAGTCACCGCCCTCTCTGGGTCTCAGCCTCCCCCTCCTGCTGTGGCTCTCAGCAGTAATAAAGATAATAATAGCAAATGCTTACGGAGCGCTCACCGTGGGCCAGACACTCTCCCAGAACTTGCCAGGCCTTCTCTCACATTCTCCTCTCAACCACCGTGAGGGCAGTACTATGATTGTGCCCATTTTTCAGATGAGGAGGCTGAGGCACAGAGAGGTTGAGTAACTTGCCTGGATTCAAACCCCAGAAGTCCAGCTCTAGAGGCTGGGATCTTACCTGCCATATTATGCCTAACTGGCCCTGATGGGCTTGCCTGCTGGGAGGCTGCTATGAGGACCAGTTGAGCTTAAAGTTCAAGGTCCTCTCCCCCACCCCAATTCTACACTGGGGACTTGTTCCTTCCTGCCCGTTCTCTCATTTGGGAAGCCTTCACTGGCAGTTGCTCAGGGCCAGGCCCTGTCCCAGATGCTGGGGACAGAGCAGCATCTCCCTGGGGGAGATGGGCCAGGAGGCTGGCAGAGTTCTGGGGGAGCCCAGCATAGAGGTGCCAAACCCAGCCCCAAACTGGGCATGGCTGGGAAGGCTTCCCAGAGGAAGAGGTTTAAGTTGAATCCTGAAACATGAGTAGGAGTAGGAGTCAACCAGGCAAAGAGGAGCAGGGATGAGCATTCCAGACGGAGGGACTAGCCTAGGCAGAGCCCAGACGTGAGGCTGAACAGGGCGTTTGCAAAGACCGCAAGAGGTCAGGAGAGTGGGAGCCCGGAGAGGGCAGGAGGTGTGCAGAGAAGAGGCTGGGACGTGAGCAACGATGGGATATGAGCAAGGCCAGGCTGAGACTGAGTTCAGGAAGGACCTGAAGACGGGAGTGCCATGGGCAGATCTGTACTTGAGAAACACCTCTCCGGGCCTGGTGGGGAGGATGGCAGGTGCAAGACTCCGGCAGGGAGCCCGGGGATGCCATCCACTCGGCCTCTTTTCCCTCTGCCTTCCCGTCCCAGCCCAGCCCCCTGAGCGACTCCTCTGGAGCTGCCCCTGACCCTGCCAGGGCCCGCCGGACCTGGCCTGGAGCCCTAGGACTTTGCCTGTAGGGAAACTTCCGCTGCGTATGCAAAGCCTGGCCTGGGGGAAGGTGTGTGTGGCTGAGCTGAGGGAGGCTTTGGAACGGAGCCGTGGGTGCCGGCCCTGAGGCTGTCTGCACAGGGCACCTGGGCATATGGGCTTGGGGTCTCTGGAGGTCCCCAGAGCGGTGGCCTGAGAACAGCCCCATGAGAGCACCCCAGGGATTTGGCCCAGCTAACGCTGAGGTGCCCTGGAGAAAGGGGCAGAGCCAGGTGACTCAGGCTGCCCCAGCAACTTGTTCCCTCCATTTCTCGCAGCTCAAGAGGGTGTGGAAATCACTAGTCTTACCCAGCCCCCTCATTCTACTGAAGGGGAAACTGAGGCAAGGACTAATCTTAGGTCCGTGATGGAGCCCAGACTGGAGCCCAGGCTCAGCCCGAGTCTCAACGATCCCCAACAGCAACAAATAACAGTGAAAACCTTTCGGCAGAGCTGGCCTGGGCTCAAGTCTTCACGTCCCAGAGCCTCAGCCTCTGGGGCCCAAATGCTACCTTGTGCTGTGAAGGGGGTCCCCTCTCCCGACTGATGGTCCACAGAGCACTTTCAGGCACGCCTGGCCCATCATGGGGCTTCATTAACATTTGCTCGGTGAATCCCACTGAATTCTACTAACAACCCTGGAGGAAGATTTTATTACACTGTTTTACACTGAGGCTCAGAAAAGAGAAATGACTTGCCCAAGGTCATTCAGCTGAGAAGTGGCTGAGATGGGGCTGGCGCCCAGTCACCTGTCTAGGACCACAGGTGGACACAGCCCCAATTTTGAGCCTTTGCTCTCAGTGAAAGTTGGCTGATGACCCAAGCAAGGCCCAGCAGTTGGCTGGGCAGAGAGAGAGAGCGTGTGTGTGTGTGTGTCTGTGCATGCACACACACACATGCTTGTGCACAGCCTGGCCTGCAGGCTCTAACTCAGCTCACACCAACCCCAGTGCCTCCGAGCTCGGGCCAGGATGCAGCTGCTGCCCCATGGAGGAGGGGGCCTTTCCACTCGCCCTCCTGCATCGAGGGGCTTTCTCTTGGCCTCGCTGGCTGGGGAGAGGAACTGGCCATGGCGTGACCAAGAGGGCACCTGCCAGCCCTTCCCACAATTGGGTCTGGCCATCTAATGCCCTGCACATGACAGGCATGGGGTGGGCCCCAGGCTGGGAGAGGGATTTGCACTCTCCTAATCCGGGGGCTACAGCCCTCCCTCCGTCTTGGCCGGGGCCGTGGGAGAGGCTTGTCCCTGTCCCCGTGCCCAGAGGCCCCAGCTCAGATCCCTGGCACACGCCCAGCTCCTCTGCTTGGGGCCTTCCCCTGCCCTGCTCATGCTCCCTACCCTCGCACTGCTTGAGCAGAGTTGGGACTGATGGGGGTAAATGCTGGGCATTTGGGGCTGATGGAGACGCAGTGCTGTGCACATGTGGGGCTGAAGGATGGGGGCGATGGCAGGAAGGATAGGGCCCGCGTTGGGGCAGAGTAGGGGGAGGATCTGTTAGGGGTGCAGAGCTGGAATGTTTGGGGCTAATCTTGGGCCACCCCTTCCTGGAGAAATTTGGCTACAAGTCAGGGAGGCAAATGTGTGGGCCATGCCCCCCCTTGCTGGGCGGTAAACACAGCCGTCGCCCAGGAGACGGGCCCAAACATCCCGGCCCCCCACGGTTATTTATACCAGGACTCCCTCTCCTTCTCCGGCCTGGTCCGGCCTCTCATCCACTCCTGAGCTGGGGGACCTGAGTGGAGGGTCCAGCCCCCTGTCCAGGTGGGAGGCCCAGCAGCAGGCCTGTCGGAACCCCACCAAGGACTGGGCACTCACCACCTCCCAATGGCCCGTCCGTTGGAGGCACCGGGCCTCACGGATGAGAAATGTGCTCATGGAGGCCAAGGCCTGGGCAGGAGGCAGGAGCCCTGGGACTGAGCGCTGAATTTGCTGTAACTTGCTGCATGACTGTGGTCCCTGGTACCCAGAAACCTCAGCCTCCCTTGT
Source organism: Equus quagga (assembly GCF_021613505.1). NCBI lineage: Eukaryota > Metazoa > Chordata > Mammalia > Perissodactyla > Equidae > Equus > Equus quagga. The sequence goes on along the minus strand of NC_060271.1, from coordinate 17,426,772 downwards.
GTCTACAAGGAGGGAATGGTGTAGCTTAGTGCTTTGCAAACTGTTTTAAGCAGTAGATCTGGTTCTTTAAGTGAAATGTGACAAACGAGTGTAGAATATAAAACCCATCAAAGCAGGGCCACTCTGGGTGGAGTCGAGGGTGGGGGCTCAGAATTCTGCCCACTCAGCCTGTATGGCCCCGCATACCACCAGCCCAGGGCCTGCACACGGCCCTCCTTATTCTAGAACACATCCCAGGTAACCCTGGCGTTCCCTGGTCAGATCCCCGTGTCTGCTTCCAGGACTTGCACAGGCCTCTTTCCCAGGTCACCATCCCAAGGGCCACCATTGTGTGAGCAGCCCTAGACCCAAGGGCAGCTCTGTGCAGCCAATGGAGATGGCTCCTGTGGCAGTCACAGCAGCATACCCAAGGCCCCCCCTGGTGAGAGATGAGCCCAGTGTGGGAAGAGAAAAGGGCACACCATGGGCTAGGGCCCAGAAGTCAGCAGGGGCTGGCTGCCCTCTCCCTCCCAGATTCCAGGATGGGACTCCAAGGGGTCCACGTTTTTAAATTCAAACCTGGCCTTCCAGATCGTTATGAAGGCATATGTGTCAGGAAGGATGGAACGTATTTTATTTAACAGCTTGTTAGCTTGATTTAAACTTTAAAATATTTAGACTTGTAGTATGTGGGTCTCCACTTGTACTCTTTTCCAGCCCCACCAGTGTTCAGGATGGGCCCGCCCTCCCCCCACCCACCTCTGCAGCAACCCCAAGATGCCCTAACCCAGAACTCTCGGGCTTCACAGGACAGTGAGAAAATCGCGACTCACTGATGCTCAAGGCCCTGGCCCTGGCCACCCGCGTCTTCCCGTTCCCTCCTAGATACTGTCTGAGCATCTACTTGGCCGGCCTGGGGGGTCTGGGGAAGTTAGAACTGGCCTTGCCCTTGTGGGTGGATCCTAATGGGTGGGGGGGCGGGTGCACAGAGGGAGGAACAGCCTCAGCACAAGTGGCCCTGGGGTGCCCAGAGGGGGCCAGGAATCTCAACCAGGGGCTATGGGAGCATTTCTCCCCAAAGCAAATCAGAGATTCTTGGGGAGGTAGGAGAGACATCCCAAGGAGAGGAGAGAGCAGCGAGGTCACCACGGGGTTCGGAGGGGTGCAGTGTGGCTGCTGCTGAGCGTGTGTGCAGCTTCAAGCTCTGGGCTGAGGAGCTCGGGGTTTTACGTTGTAAACAGTAAGGAGCCATTGTAGGACTGTAAATGGGGGCGGGGCACTCGTACTGCTAGGTCAGTGGACTGCGGGTGGGCATGCGGGCAGAGTTGGAATCACAGTGGAGTCCATGAAGAGGCAGCTGGAGGGAGAGGGAATGGTAGAGTCCCGGGCTGGACAGGATTGGGAAGTGAGGGGCTAGGAAGAAAGAGGTGATCCCAACTCTGCCTTCTGGAACCTTTTCTCCTGTCTCTTCCTTTCCTCTGTCTCGGTTCTTGTCTCCTTCTCCTACCATTCCATTGCCCTGGGTCTCCATGCTCAGGAGAGGGGCACCCCCCTCCAGCCCCCTTCCCCAAAGGAGATCACTTGACATAGATGGCAGGGTGGGAGGGCGCAGCTGTATAAGAGGGGACCACTCATTCATTCATTCACTCAACAAATATTCATTGAGAATCTGCGATGCACCAAGCCCTGTTATAGGCGTGGGAGAGAGAGAATTGAACAAGATAGAGAAGTTGCTGCATTATGGAGGTTACATTCCGGGGGCCGGGGCACCAGAAACTGTATCTTTCCCTGGTCTCCACTCTCAGGCTTTCTGGTCCATGCCCCTGGATGCCTGGGAGCGAGGACTCTCTCCGTTACCCACTCATTAGTTCCAGCTGCCCTCATATGGGCACGCATCTCTCAGAACACTGAAGAGGGCGGACCAGTGCCAGGGCCCCGACCCTGAGGACCACCTGTCTCCATAAGACAAGCCCATGCTTGGGGGTCAGGACCTGGGCTCAGGCCCTAGTTCTTTTTACTCACTTGTGACTTTGAGCCCCTTACAAGGACCTTCTTGGCCTCAGTTTCTTCATCTGTCAAATGGGGCTTTGGGGAGTGAGGGAAGGGAAAGAGCAGCCAACTCCAGTATTCCTCATTAGTGGACCACTCCTTTGGCTGTGGGTGGAGGTGGAGGGGTGCCAAGGACTCTATATCGTCATCATTATCAACAAAAGATAATAATAGCCGCTGTCTGTTCTGCTCACTTGGGCCAGCCTCCTGCATCTTCTCATTTAATTTGTTCCTCACAACCAGCTCTCTCTGGCGGATGGTCTTCCCTCCCCATTTTCCAGATGAGGTAATTGAGTCTCAGTAAGGTGAAATGACTTCCTCGAGGTCACACGCGAACCTGCCTGGCTCTGGGAGCCCTTAAGGACGATGCTGTGAGGGTGCTGCCTGGCACCTGCCCCTCCTGGCACTCAGCCTCCAGAGTAGTAACCCAGCCCTGGGGCCTCCCCCCTCAGCCCCCTTGGGGGCTGGCACCACCCCGAGCCTGGGCACTGGGTCCCGCTACACTGGCCAGGGCAGTACCAGGGGCCGGATCAGGCCAGGACCCGACTTGGGGGCCTTGGCACCTCTGGGTCCCGGGGCGCTCAGTCCCCGCACCCGGCGTCGGTGGCGTCGCGCCCCTCTCTCCGCCCCCGTCCTCGGGGACGCGGCGGCACCTTCACACTTTCCGCTTGGCCCGCTGCTCGCCTTTCAGGCCGCAGCGTTTTCAATTGTTAATTTGGAAACGGAAAAAGAAGCCGGCTGGGCGGGGGAGGTAACCGGAGCCGCAGCGCCGCCCCCGCCCCTCCCGCGCGCGGTGCCGGGTGTCGGCGAAGCCCCGCCCCCGGGCCTGCCCGGGCCCCGCCCCCGCCGCGCCCCGCCCCCAGCATGCCCCGCCCCTCCAGGACGCCCCGCCCCGCGCCGAGACGGCGGGCCCGCCCTGGGCCCCGGGACCCTGCAGCGCGGAACCGGGGCGCCTCTGCGCGAGCGGCGGGGGTCCCTGCGGGGGAAGGGGGCGGAGGGCCGTGCCGGGGGAGGAGTCCCCAGGAGCCCTCCTCCCCGGGAGCCCCTCCCTCTCTCGAGGAGCCCCGCCTGGTGGCAGCCTCCTCTGTGTCCCGAAGTGAACCCAGGCCTTTCTGCAACCCCTGGACGTCGGGCTCATCAGGGCCAGACCCCTGCGTTCAGACTACCGCGCCGGGGATCATGGCCGCATAAGACAGATGAAGAAACTGAGGCCCGGAGAGGGACGGTTCTCACGCATCCCGGGCCGGATTCTTGAGCCTGGTGGGGGTCAGGGTTAGAACTGAATTCAAGCCTCCTGTTGTTTTGGCTCTGATTCGTGTGGGGTTGTCTTCCTCAGAGGAGGAGGGGGCGTCAGGACCAGAGAGACACTTTGTCCTCTTCCCCTGACCTCCAGCACCATCTCTGTGGTTAGTGGGCTCTTGGAAGTTCTGCTTTTGTCTACCCTAACTCCTCCTTGCCATCGTTATTCATTCACGGAGGAGTTTGGGAGGTGTAAGGAGGTCCCTCCAGACTTTCCACGCGCAGGAGCACCATGCAAATAAAATGTAAAGGACTCTGCGAGAGAGTCTCAAGTGCTCCAGGATCTGAGACTCAGTCCCCCTTCGGGAAGCTGAAATCTCAGAGGAGCAGGAAAAATGGGGCCCTCGAGACCCTTCCTCAGCCCCTTCCTCTCGCTGAGGAGTAAACAGACTCAGAGACAGCTTCCCAACTCTGCAGCTGGGGGATGGCAGAATCAGGATAGGGAGCCTGTGGACCCAGAGTCCTAGCTCTGTCCACATCCCTGTGCCTCCCCAGCTGCTGCCCCCAACCCTGACACGTCTCTCAGAGCCACCAAGCAGACTGCTGCCTTTTAGAGGACTCTGAATCAGTCGGAACCACATGCTGGGCAGCCTCTCCCCTAAAAGCCAAGGAAACTGAGAGGATGTCTGTGGATGGGCTTCCGGCTTCCAGCCTAAGACCCTCCTAACCACTCTTCCACTTTGGCCGTGGAACAGGCCCAGAGAAGTTGCGCTCCTGGCCCAAGGTCACACAGCAAACCTTTCCTAGCTGTCAGGGCCCATTAGAGTCAGTCCTGCCAGATTCAGTCTGGCTGGTCCTGGATTTGGTGTCCCCACAGGGAGCAAGGCTCTCAGGGCAGCTGCAGCCAAGTGCCCCAGGTGTGGCCTGTGAATTTGCATGCCACTTTGCTTATTGGTAGCAAAGGCCCTGAAGCACTCCTCCCGATCAGGCCCCCTAACCTTCCACTGGGTGGGATCCTCAATGGCTGAGTCTGCAGGACTCCCAGGCTGGGCTCAGTCTTGGAGCCTGTGCTCCCCAGGGGACCTGGCCCTCTCAGAGCTCCTGTTCCACCCTGTCAGCTCTTGGTGACTTCTCTGCACCCGGAATGCTGAGAACCAAGTGGCGGGACTAAGCTCTTTCCCCTGTTTTGGACTCTTCTCTCCCTCCCTCTTCCCCCTTTGCACAGGTTCTGCTGATTCAGAGGACAGAAGTCTCCTTAGAGGTGACCCTGACCCCTGCCAGGCTCAAGTAGCTGGAGGCCTGGGCAATCCTCGAACCCAGTGCCACCTGGTCACATACAGCAGGAAGGGCAGAGGCAGGGGCCAGCCTGATGCAGAGAACATTTGAGATGAGGGTGATGGGGCAGGTACCTGGGTCCTTCCAGAGAGAGAGGAGAAATCAGAAGAACATTACCTTAGGAATCGGGAAATCTGGGTGCCAGGCCCAGCTCTGCCTCTGATCTGCTGTGTGATCATGGGTAGGTCATGAACCTCTCTGGGACTCAGTTTCCCATCTATAAATGCGAGGACTCACTGACTCTAAGGGATCTTCCAGAGCCAAAATATAGTCAGTATCCAATCACCTCTTGCTCTTGTACAAGTCACCATCCAATCTTGCTTGGATCGTATACCATTAGCTCCCCAGCTCAGGCTGGGGCAAATGCTGTCGCCCCCTCCCCCAGCCGCTCACCACACTCAGCAGCTCACGTGATCTTTCGCAAACATAAGTCAGATCACGTTACTCCCTGCTCAGAAGGCCCCAACTCACTTAGAGTAAAAGCCAAAATCCTCCCAATAGCCAGTAGATGGTCTGCTTTCCACCTCCACTGCCTCTCTGCCCTCGCCACCTCCCACTCTCCCCCTTGCTCACTCCACACTGGGAGCACCCCTTTCTCAATGGTTCTGGAACACAGCAGGCACCCTCTGGCTCAGGTCTTTTGCACTTGCTTTTCCCTCTGCTCCCAGATACCCGCATGGCTCCCTCCCTCACATCTCTGCTCTAATGTCACCTTCTCAAAGCTGCTTTCCCTGCCCACCCTCTGTAAGGTAGCCCCCCGACTCCCATACCAGTACTCCTTGTCCCTCTTCCCAACTTGATATTTCTCCCTCATCACCTGGCATTTTGAACCTTTACTTGTTTATTTAGTATCCATCTCCCCCCCTAAGATGTAAGCTCCGTGAAGGCAGGGACGTTCTCAGTCTTTGTGCCTGGCCCATGGTGACCACTCAGGAAATACTTACTGAATGAATGAGTGGATGGATGAGGGTGCGAGTGAGTGCCCTGTGTGGATGGAAGTGTGGAGCCAGGAGGAGCCAGTACGGTGTCGGCACCCTGGGGAGATGGGTGGCGTCAGTCAGAGGTCCGTACTTGGTCGTCCCATGTCTCAGCACCCATTCTGAGTTGGGCACAGGGCATTCAAGGTGAACAGGACAGGACTCTCAGCCAGCTCTTGGTCTGTAGGGGGAGGCATAGAGATGGGGATGGGGGATTAAGGAGGCACAAGGTGGGGGCTCCCTCCTGACTCAGCTAGGCTGGAGGAGGGGCAGACACAGCAAGAACGAAGGTGGGGAAGGAAAAAAAATCCCTGCTTGCTGTTACGGGGGAAGAGAGCTATGACAAGGGGGTGTCAAGTGCCAGGTTGGGCACTGAGTGCTGGAGAGTGAGCTGGCAGGGTGGGTAAGGGCCTTCCTTGCAACCATGCTAAGCGGCTTGAGCCTGAGCTCTCAAGTCAGTGGAGTTCACCCTTTTTGAAAAAGCGGCAAGGGGGCAGCCCCATGGCTGAGTGGTTAAGTTCACCCTCTCTGCTTCAGCGACCTGGGCTTTTGTCAGTTTGGATCCTGGGCAGGGACCCAGCACTCATCAGGCCACGTTGAGGTGGCGTCCCACATGCCACAACTAAAAGGACCTACAACTAGAATATACAACTACGTACTGGGGGGCTTTGGGGAGAAGAAGAAGGTAAAAAAAAAAAAGCAGCAAAACTCTTTGTTCAAATAAATCTTATGCCAAGCCTAGCATGTAAAACTGAGTCACCTGAATCCACATGGAGCTAGCTGCTCAGGTGGAACCCAGGGAAGGTTCCATTGGCCGTCTTAAGTTTCCAAAATCCGGGCTGCCTATATTCCACTCTTAGTTTGCTTTCACTTCGCTGGCCTCCTGCTTGGGAACCCAGGCACCGTTCATTTGAGGAGTCAGCGCTGCCCGGCCGGACCCGAGTGGATGGATGGCCCCTGCTCTCTCCTCATTCCCACCCTTGGCTCGTGTTGCCATGTTGCTCAGCCTACTTACCTGGTGCACCAGGTAGTCTGGCTGGCATGGCAGAGGGAAGCAGCGAGAATGAGTGGGAGGGTGTGGAGCCAGTCCAAGTGGGAGAGGATGAGGCTATGACTCATTAAACACCCTGTCCAGAAGATGCTGCCTTCCATGTCCTAGGGGGCCCAAGACTCTTCATACTAGCTCGGGAAGAATTGGCATGTGGAGGTGGAGGACCCCTACTGCAAGGAAAGGGCATTTCGTAGAGGCTTCATGGCAGGGAGCACATGTGGGCTTCGTGGAGGAGAGAAAGGGAGATGAGATTCTGGAGCGGCAGTCTCATCTCCACTTCTGTCTGCACCTCTGCCCACTTTCCTCTACGGTTCTTGGTTCTATTCCTGAGAAAGACAATCTGATTGGCTCAGCCCAACCTATGGAGGAAGCTTTCTTGGGTCAATGTCCAGCTCTAGATGAATCAGTGGCGGCCAGGAGAGGGGCCTGGAGCCATGTGGTACCATATAGAGTTGGCCCTTCCAGGGCTGCGGTGGCTGTCGGGGCCATCCCCAGGACTGCCCTGCATCCTTGTGCACCCTGGGCAATGCAAAGGATGGAAATGAAATCCAGCCTGTGCTCAGGGTGGGTTAGCCCGGAGCCAGGGGCGCCTGTTTCTAAGGGGGCCATCTAGACAGGTCAACTTTTTATAATTCTTCAGGCTAAAGGGAATGCCTTTTCTAATTGGTCCTCCAAGAGGCGGCATTTTTTTCATAGTTTGTACTATGTTCTGGCAGCTGCTGTCCCTCCAGGGACATTCTCAAAGAATCTGGAGCTGAACCGAGGGCCAGCCCTCTCCCTTCCACCCCGCTGTGGAGAGTCATAAGGCTGAGGGGACTTTAGCCATCACTGCATTGTCCCCCACCTTCATGTTGTGCAGAGGGAAACTGAGGCTCCGTGGAGACCTCAGCCCTAGCCCCGAGCCCCAGTGCAGGCCTCTAGCCCAGGGAAGCAGCGGCCGTGGCAGCAGCAGCCCTGGTGTGGGGCCCTGGGTCACGTGCTTTTGCTCCCTTTGCCATATTTAGAATCGCTGGATCAGGGGAAACTTCTTGTCCCAGCCCCTGAGGATTCTTGGAAAGAGCCTCCCTCTGAGGCCTGGCTGACTGGCCCTCCCCTTTATCCCCCTGCAAGAGAAAATAAGAGCCCCTCTCCCTGAGGAGCACACAGCACCCCCCTGTCAGGAAGTGCCTGTCAGGTCTAGCTGAAGTCCCTTCTTTGGTGTCAGCTCTGGTTTGGGGCTTAAGCAGCCCTTTTCGGCTGGAACGGGGAGGGGGTCATGGCCTCTGCCCTACAGGAACCTTGGCCGAATGGGGACAGACTGGCCCCAGGGTCCCCCAGCTGAGGGAAGACAGAACCTTGCCTTCAAGGTTCTGGTCTGGGCGGGGGCGAGGAAGGGTCACACACTCCTCAGGCCGGATGCAGAAATGAGGGAGCCAGCTGGTGGCCAGGCAGGCGGCGGACACTGGCAGGGCTCCGTCTGGGAGGAGGGACACTGGAGAGAGGGAGGGAAGGATGAAGGCCCAGGTGGAAGGAAGGGCAAGGCCTGGATCTGCATTTATTTTGGCGTCTTTGGCGGGTGGTGGGCGGGGTCCCCTGATCCCACATGGGCTGCTTCCTCCCTCAGGATCATCAAGGCTTAAAAACAAACAAAACCAAGGATGCACATGTGAAGCACCTGTGGTGTTCTGAATGTTTCCTCCCATCCTCACCATTGGGCGTAATGGTCCTGTGTTCTCCCGGGACCCCTCCCAGGGCCATCCTCCACACAGGCTGTTTCAAACCTTCTCCATCTCTCAGACCCCCACCCACTCTGCTCCCTACCCCTGAGAAGTGGACCTGGCCTCCTCTTCACAGAGGAAGTTGCAGCCCCCAGTGGGAGCTCTCTGGCCTCGCCTGTGCCCCAACCTCCCCTCCCACTTGGTCTCGCCCCCGTCCCTGCCTGTCACCATGGCAGCTGGCAGAGTCCTTCCTGCTC